>NC_090189.1:44491829-44534329 GCF_024679245.1 Pseudorasbora parva | reverse complement strand
TTTTATCCGGAGAGATGTGAACGCGGGATTCAAAGCTAAAGAAAGTGCTTGGTGTGTCAGTAAGCGCGATTGGCAGAAGAATGGAGCTCGCTGGACTACGGTAAGTTAAGACATTGATAAATGATGAGGTATTATATAATGTCTGCAGGGCCGCATCAACACTATAAGGGGCCCCTGGGCTTTACCTCTTGAGGGGCCCCTGGGCTTTACCTCTTGAGGGGCCCCTGGGCTTTACCTCTTGAGGGGCCCCTGGGCTTTACCTCTTGAGGGGCCCCTGGGCTTTACCTCTTGAGGGGCCCCTGGGCTTTTCCTCTTGAGGGGCCCCTGGGCTTTACCTCTTGAGGGGCCCCTGGGCTTTACCTCTTGAGGGGCCCCTGGGCTTTACCTCTTGAGGGGCCCCTGGGCTTTACCTCTTGAGGGGCCCCTGGGCTTTACCTCTTGAGGGGCCTTTTATTTTACGGCAATAACTGGTATTTAAAAACATCCAAATCTATAGGTCTGTTATATAAAATACACACATATAAGTGAAAAAAGTGCCCTTCCAGCTCCTTAAAGACACCATGAATAGGAACTAAAATGTGCTTTTAATATAATATATATATATATATATATTTTAAATACAGAGATAGTAAGTTAAAAACACATTTTTAAAAACACCAGGTGGCAACAAGTGACTGTTAAATAAACATTTGTCATTGAATCATTTTTCGATCTTTCTCGTCAGAACGCCCTTGTATTGACAAATGGTCGGGTTTAAATCGGGATCATAATTACAGTGAATGTGTCGGGCAGGGCCGGGCTCGGACAAAATAAGGGTCTCGGTGGGTCGGGCTTGATGTTTTGAGCTCTACGCTCCAACTGTGACGGATGATTGCAGGGTTCATTGAGTGAGAGGGTTTGACTGACATTTCTCCAGCAGGACTGGCAAAGCCCGCATGTGCATTCAGCGCCATAAAGCGTCATTTAAAGGGACAGCCAACATATTATACAATCCGGTTACACTATTTCCCGGCGTCATCGGGGCCCTCCTCCAGCCCGGGGCCCGGGGCTTAAGCCCAGGTAAGCCCGTGTGTTAATGCGGCCCAGAATGTGTGCATACTCGACGAACGCTAAGCGCTTTTCCATCAGAGATTTGTTTTCTCCAAGATGTCCTCGCTGTAGCATGTAAGCTGAGTTTAGTTTTCTGTGTGCGATTAGCACTGTAATTTGAACCACTCACATGACATATTTACTCGAGTATTAGTAAATATAGGTCTTAGTAATATTGTAAGTGATAGAAAAAGATTCTATAAACAACTATAAAAGTAGAGCTGCTTTCTCCAGCTCTCTGTACTAGTTCAACACACACACACACACACACACACCCACACCCACACACACACACACACACACACACCCACACCCACACCCACACACACACACACACACACACACACACACACACACACCCACACACACACACACACACACACACACACACACCCACACACACACACACACACAGGTTGCAGCAAGGACAGTCTAGATTGTTTGTTTTTAGAAGTTTTTAGAAGCTGTACAGTGTTCATACTAATTGGCCGAGGCTGTGATCACGTGAGCAGCACTGTGTGTGTGTGTGTGTGTGTGTGTGTGTGTGTGTGTGTGTGTGCGTGTGCGTGTGCGTGTGTGTGTGATGCTGACCCAAGAGCTGGCCAATGAGTCCGTGTTCAGACGTAAACAGGGAAACTCTGAACTGCGTTCACTCCAACAACTGCAGAAGGTTGACAGGGATGAGGAATTTTTTGGGAATGAAGTTGTTATATATGTTTTGTTTTTGCACACAAAAAGTATTCTCATCGCTTCATAAACTTAAGGATGAACCAATGCAGTCACATGACTTGTTTAACAATGTCTTTACTACCTTTCTGGACCTTGAAAGTGTTGATTTATATTTCTGTCTATTGAGGAGTCGTAAGCCTCTCGAACTTCATTAAAGAAATCCTCATTTTTGTTGTAAGGTGAACGAAGGGGTGTGGAACGACACAAGGGTCAGAAATTAATAACAATTTAATTTTGGGGTGAACTAACCCTTTAATACCAGAATTCATACGTTCAGAATTCATCCACCTTGTGCAGAATTGACCAATTCCACACCACATCAATCTTAATAACTACCATTATGTTTGTATTTAATCATTTATAATTTATATATAATTGTTCATGGAGGCGGGAAGTGAAAAACATCTTCTGTTCAGGTGTGGATAATTATTTGGCAGTTTTTGTTTTTTACAGTTTCTTTCACTTCAGCCTTCACAAACAATTATATCACTTATTCAACAATTAAATATATATTTTTAAATATTTATTAAGATTGATGTGGTTTGAAATTGGTAGAATGTGCCTGGAAAAAAAAAACTTGATATGAACCGAAAATCAACTTGGCCAAAGATTCTGGCCGGTGTGTATTGAAAGTTAGATCGTGTGTATGGCTGTGTGTGAACGTCTGGTGTATTCAGTCAACAACTTCAAACACACATAAACTTGATAAATGTTTACTTCAACAAGCTGTTCACTTTTATTTGTAACAATTCATTAAACCTGAAATGTTTTTTTGTGTAGTTGTATATTAATACAAAACATTTCTTGAACACATGCTGTTCAAACTTTGAGGCTTAAACAATAAAAAGCCAATTTAATTCAAAGTAAAACATGGTTATTTGAGTGGAAGTCTGCATTTAGTCAACCGCAGTCTTGCATTAGTACAACTACGTGAAGCTTTTCTTGAGCACAAACATTTAAAGAGAACCTTTATACACAAATTCCTGATATACAAGGCCGAAGCCTGTATCGCTGCAGGAAACGCAGGTCAGCAGATCGCTCTCAGATTCAGAGGAGCACGTGTAGTGTGCGGGGATGAGACGCTTTTGGACACAAGTGGAGGACTTGGGAAGGTTGCCTTGCATCACCTCGACTTGAAGGTCATTAGATGGGATTTCCCATCCGCTCCAGAACTTAAGCAGTTCCTTTAAGTTTGAAGATGAGGCTGAAACATCATTGAAAATGTTTATAAAAGTGTAATACATTTCAGATTAGAGTGCTCATAACAATGTTTATGTGCCATGAATTCACTGACCATTTTCACTAAATGTCCGCAGGTATCCAGCAACCTTGCATTCGTCCTCTAGGCTGCACTCTTCATCGTCACTGTCATCGTCATCCAGCTCTGGCCAAACAATCCGTTCCAAGATCATCTGTAATACGGTTTATTTCAAGCATAAAAAATCAACAATTTATTTGAATGAAGCTGCATTTCCACCACAGGAGCTTTGGGGTTGTACTCTGTGTGTGTCGACCGCTGGGTCTAAATGTAGTTCTGGGTAAATATTTCCCCCCAAACAGCCCTGCTCACGAGGTAAAGTTCAGGAACTGTCACGGGTGGGACTCGGGCCCTGAACATGCTGACTGGTTCACGCAGCATTTTATTTCAATCTTCACGGTACTTTAGACCGCAGTGGAAATGCAGACAGTAGCAGGTCTGGGGGGGTTGAGAGTTGAAAGTTCCTGGTACAAATTGTTCCGGGTAATTTAGGTGGAAACGGGGCTTTAGTCTGTTTTTTGCTCCACAGGCTTAAATTAATGGGGGGGGGGGGGGTGTCCAAGGAAGGTACTGTAGTTAATTCTATGATGTATACTAGTCATATGAGCCTATTAGGTTAATTATGCAAAAACCTGCAGTAGCTTGATTAAACGAACTGCCCATGTAAATACAGTCAATGAAATCTGTACAAAAAAGTGCCAGAAGACATGCATTAGCACAGTAACATGGCATGTGTTTAGCTCAGAGTTGTCGATGGCCTCTGACTCCCTTGGAAACAGCAGAGGAATGGCATCTCTCCTCTCTGTCAGAAGTGGCCACACCATGGTCTCTTTTAACCCCCTTCTTATCTGCTTCACTTGACGTGAAGTACGTCCAACAACCTGCAATTCTACATTTAGGTTGAAATGAGTACTTTAACCCATAACACAGTAAAGCCCTATTCGCACGGGATTAGTGTTATCTGGGGACCTCTGTGATTTAGAAATGACTCCCATATCTGAGTTTTGTGTGGCACATTCGCACGGGATAAGCAAAGCCTGTGAGTTTACTCGGATTTACTGACTTATCTCCCAGATATGATGGCAAGGCTTGTAAATGTTTTTTCGGTATAGACATAGCTGTATAAAATCATTAACAGTCATCAATATCGTTTTGATTATTTTATAGTAATAAACAATTTCGTTCAGTTAGAGAACAGAGGCTACAATTAAAAACTGACCTGAGCACAGACAGCAAATTTGTGAATGCCTCTTCATCTTAAAGTACTTCCAGCATGAAGTAGAAGCCGCTCATATAACCATCCCCGATTACTCTCTGTGACGCCTGGCAGGTCCCAAGCCAATGATAATTCGAGGACTGCCTCTTTCTCCTCTGCAGACAGTTCAGAGTCCCCATTACGCTGGAAGAAAGTAGTAACACATAACTTATTTATGTGATGTTACTTTTATAGGTCCAGTAATTTGACATTGAAATGATCAGGTATTAGAATAGAATCTGCAGTAAAAGTGCTCTGCCATTCTGGTCCACACTAAATGAATGGTGAACATCAAAGTCCCAACAGTCTTCAGTCTGGATTGCTGCAGTCTCTGGGGATCCGCCAACAGAACATGCATAACGGCAGGACTTATCCCAGTAACACAGGGTCCACCGCGCAAAACTGAGTGGCCAATCATCCTGCCTGAAATTAATACAAAAGTTTAGGTTACAGTTTTACAGGTTTACAAATGACTTTGCACAGGTAATCGACATTATGCCACTAATGCTGCAAATTTAGATTGTACAAGTACAAAACCTACCTGCCACCACAAACATGTGGCTGTCCAGGAGAAACGGAGATGTTGATGGAGTCAGATGGTCTGGCTCGCCTTCAGACAGTTTTGTTACCGCTGTGTTTCCTGTTCAGGAACAAAAAAACAGTTGGTTGACACATACAAAGTATTTAATATGATTTACATCTGAATGGTCCTGACATCACTTCATGAATTAGATATTTTACCACATACAAGGAATGTTTATACAATAAAGGGATAGTCTGCCAAAAAATGAAAACTGTCCTTTACTCATCTGAAGTTGTTCCAAACCTGTCGGTGTTTTCTTCTGCTGAACACAAAAGAAGATCTTCTGAAGAAAGTTAATAACCAAACATCTGATTGGTCCCATTGACTTATATATGATGATTTGTTTCGTACAATGGCTGCCGTGAACGGTTTGGTTACTAACATTCTTCAGAATATCTTCTTTTGTGTTCAGCAGAAATAAAAAAAGGATATAACTTGTATATGACGAGATGCATACACAACTCAGATTGAATTGATAAATCTGTTTTGATACCCAGCCACAGAACACCAAGCTATTTAACAGTTTAAAAGTGCATTTATAAAATAATTAGACAGTATTATTAATAAAAAGTTAGCTAAATCATTATAACTATACCAAGATTAAGATGAAATCCGCACTGAATTAATGATAGGCACTTTGAGAAGAACAATCTGGTCACTCCTTCCCCAATTGCAGTATCTCCTGTCAAATAATGGACATTTTAGCCAAACATACAATCTTCAAGAAGTCTGGAATGCATATGTGATCACAATTTAACACCAATTTAATTACCATGAAGTTTGCATTCCAAAGGGCAGGCCCATTCCATATTCGATGGCTTATAAAAAGATATCAGGTGTCTTTCCTGATCTCGAATTTCGTCTCTTAGGTCCAGAGTCGGGACTGATGGCTTCCCAAAGTCATGAGAGGATGGCAGCTCGGTTCTGAAAATATGAACTGCCTTTCTGGCATCTTGTTCTGTCTTCCAGTCTAAATAAGACAAAAAGAGAGAGTTAAATATACACAGTAATTGGATAGTAATAACACGGATTGGTTTTAAGTCTTAAGATACGGGCAGTAACAAACAAAAGGAGAAAACAATGACGGGGTTAGAATCATTCGCCTCCCTTCGATAGCTAGTTAACCCAAAAAATTGCACTGTCATTGTCATTAAATTCCCCCAACTGGGTATTTATTAAATGCTTTCTTCTGTAGTCATGTGGGTTTAAACTGCCATAAATGCCCCTTTTTTGTGAACTCTACTTTTAACAGTTGTGAACTTCTGTCTCTTCTTATACTGTCGGAGAAAGAGTAAACATGCTGATGTAGCATTTAGAGTACGATTGAGTAGAGCTGTCCAATAACAGAGACCGCTGAAATGGTATCAATCAACAGTTCTAATAGAAATCAAATATGAGTTAGAAATACACACTTCATCATTTATTGGCACATTTTTGACTCCTATACTTCAGAGCCATGTTTGATCCACAACACTGCCCTGATTTATTCCTATTCCGTCTACCTGAAGCAGTTTCTAAAGCAGCATCTCTTTGAGTTGGCCATTGGGATGAACATGATGGTCCCTCAGAAACCTGTCCCTCAGGCTCAGCAGTCACGTCTGATATCTCCTGCTCTGATCAACTCAAAAGGGTCATTGGGTAATAAACTCTTTTATAACATAGAAACAGGAAAAACAACAACAACCACAAACAAGCAAACAGAATAGACCTGCACAATTATTTGGTAAAGATCGCAATCTTCATTCAAAAACTAAAAGGGTTAGTTCAGCCAAAAATGAACATGTGATGTTTTTCTGCGGACCCCCAGGGCATCCACATGTAGGTGTGTGTGTTTCTTCAGGAGAACACAGATGAAGATGTTTAACTCAACCGTTGGTGTGTGTCGGTCATATAATG
The DNA here is from genome assembly GCF_024679245.1 of Pseudorasbora parva. Classification (NCBI taxonomy): domain Eukaryota; kingdom Metazoa; phylum Chordata; class Actinopteri; order Cypriniformes; family Gobionidae; genus Pseudorasbora; species Pseudorasbora parva. The sequence continues at coordinate 44,527,519 of NC_090189.1, read as the reverse complement.
GGGTGAATAGGGAACAAGTCTATGAGAGCAAAGCAAACAAACAGAAAACATGCTTAGATAACGCGCACAAAAACCCTGCTGCTCCTATCTCTGACCGCACCCGCTTGACCTCACTAGACGGAAGTTACACCCGATCAGTGTGTCGTCAGGAGCAGCAGGGGTTTATTGAAAAATGTATTTAGAATATATTTACGCTGTAAAATGTCATTAGATGAGTGTACTTAGAAAACTAAAGGAAAACAATCGCCTTCATTTCTCAAGGATGTTATTCTTAAAGTTTCTAATCTAGAAAAAAATACAAAAGAGTGTCGGGACAATGACGGTGTGCATTTATTTGTGTTTATTAAAGTGAAATTTACCTGAATATACCAAACTGATATATGAATAATCAACTTAAAGAAGTTTCTAGAAATGACTGCAGGATATTTCTGCGGTTTAGCTCAAGCCTCCGGCAACATGAGCAGTGTGTGTGTGTGTGTGTGTGTGTGTTCTGCAGACTCCCAGAACTCAACAGAGACACTTTACATCTCAACACAACACTAAACACCAACAGATCTCTCCAGAGCTCAGCAGAGAAAGATTAAACACAAACCGCATTACTAGCTTCACGGATTGAAAAGAATCGAGCTTTAACCCGTTATGCTGAGCTCTGGAGAGATCTGTTGGTGTTTAGTGTTGTGTTGGGATGTAAAGGTTTTCTGTCGAGTTCTGCGGCTCAGCATTGAGCTGAAGATCAGAGCCTGAGCTTCAGTCCAGCAGAAGACCAACACACACTGCTCATTAAGCCGGATGCTTTAGCTCAAAGCCATGGACGACAGCCATTTTTCTTTGCTTTTTAAAAATGTTTATTGTCTGTTCAGTTCGGTTTCACACACACACAAAGTATTTGCAGTTTAATAAATACAAATAGAAATACAGTCTATCGTTGTTCCAACACTCTTTGTGTGTCTCTGCATTAGAACAATTGGACAAAGCGGCAATTTCTTCTCTATTATTCTGAAGAGAGTAATATATAAATGCAATATTATTTCACATATCTTTCAGTATATTTACACCATATAATAATATTGATCATACATATATGGAAATATATTTTTGTTCTGCTGTTCATAACATTTCTGCTGTGTGAACACACTAAGAAAATGCAGATTTGACTAATAATACACTAGTAAAATACTGGGGTTTGGCTCTTGGTTAACATATTAAAACTGCCATAAACAGCAGTTCAACTAGAGATAGCAGAGTTGGAGAAAAGCACAAGCAAAATCCCTTATGATTGTTCTGGATCTGTCGCCGTTTCTCAAACTGGGCCGATATAATTCATGCATGTGTGCAGCTTTAAATAAAGACCTACAGGACCGGCCAAACGTTTGGACACATTACTGTCATGTTTCTGACAGAAGCTTCTTCTGCTCATCAAGCCTGCATTTATCTGATCACAAATACAGAAACAAACGGAATATTGTGATCTATTATTACAATTTAAACTATTAGTTGTTCAGTGTATTCTCCTTTAAATGCTGATGTATTTGTGTGCTCAGAGCTGAATGTTCAGGATGGTTCCTCCAGTCTTCAGTGATCACGATCCTTCAGAAATCATTCTCAGATGAGGATTCATTAGGAGTGCTGGACACAGAGCTGATCACTAATATATCTGAGGAAGAAAAGGCTCAGAAGAACGGCATTTAGTCAAAATAAACACATATTCAAATAATATAAATCTCCTTTACTATCAATTTATCAATTTAACACATCCTTGCCGAATACAATTATTGATTTATTTATTTGTTATCTTTTTATTCATCAGAGTCTTCTAAAGTCTTCTAAGTCTTCTAGCGATGGACTATTATAAACTCTTGATAATAATCGCACACCCATGATCAGTGTATTAGTTGTAGCTGTGCTGCTGACATCATGTCTGTCCGTCTGTCGTGTTTTTATCCTTATACAGTTTTTAATTGTAACAGTAGCAAACCCACAAGAGTGCTCAGCTGTTATTTGCACTTTAATATTCAAAGTCTTACAGTACCGTTCAGACTGGGATATGTGGGATATATATACGCTTTTGATCAAATAGTGTTCAAAGAAGTCTCATGCCTAAAATGCTCACAGTTTTTAACCCCAAGAGTCTCTGAAGAATAGAAAGTTCAAAAGAAGAAGATTTCTCTAAAATAAAGAGCTTTCAAAGAATCATAGCCTACTTTTTATTTTATAACATGATCATAAAAAGGAAAGGTTTCTTGAGCAGCCAATCATCATGAGAATGATATGTGAAGGATCATGTGACTCTGAAGACTGGTGTATTAATGCCAAAAATTCAGCTTTGATTACAGGAACACAATGGCACAATTGACTTGATATTCATATCAAATGACTATCATATATATCATATACTATAGCAATTTAAAACAGCTGTTTTCTCTGAGCGATGATTTACAATAGAACTGTTTTCTCTGTATTTTTGATCAGATAAACGCAGCCTCGGTGAGCAGAGACTACTTTTAAAACAAGAAATGTTGCTGGATTTCTTTCAAACAATAAAAAGAGATTTTATTTTGCCTGAAACACACAGGAAGACATTTGTACTTCTATTTGTTGACGACAGCATATTTATAAATGATTCTCATTATGAATTTGGGAAGGCTTTTTGGGAAGAACGAATTTGCATTCCCCAAAAAAAGTCTAATTTAGAGCGCCTCAAACATCGGCTAAAGCACTTACAGAGAAGCATTTACTGTGAGCTAAAGCATGATGCAGCGTGCCAAAGAAGATATCTGCGCTAAACCAAATCACATTCGCAAATCCATCCCTTCAGAAAAAGGTTACTAGGGCAACTGGCGAGTATCGCCACTTTTTTCCGGCGAACTTTGAACCCTGACGAACACATTAGTCCCGCCGATGGCACCGCAAGCTCGTGCAGCGCTGTCAGAATCGATCCGTGCATAGATTAGAAAACGTTACATTCTGTCGTTTATTTAGTAATTGTTCAAGGCCATTTGGCGATTTCAGACATAAAGTAACATGCAGCAAGTGATTTCATGTGCTCTTAGGGCCCCCTGGTGGCCAAGGGCCGAGTTCGCGTATGCCTTGGGCCGGCCCTGATGATGTCTATGGTCCTATCACTGCACATCAAGATGTGATTGGCTGATGACCCACACCAGTCAAAGTTATGATCCAATAGAAAAGAGCATCTTCAGTGGAAGGCGAGCTGTTCTACTAGCGCTGGTCCTCAGAGCTGTGATGCGTTTAGATGATGACATGTGGAAAATACGGCTCAGACTCACAACACACAACCACATCCGTAATCATTTAAAGATGTCCTGAAGGCCAACAATAGAGAACAGCAGCTTGAAAACCATGGCACTGGGCAGTAGATGATCTGTCTTTCTTATCTCCACATCTCTCTTTTCCTCTGTTTTTATCTTGCCCTGTTTCTTCCCCTCGTTTGACTGATATCGTTTCTCCATTTTCCTCAGTGAAGAAAGTAAACATATGGTTTACATATTAACACACTGATTATGCTTTAGGAATCATTTTCTTAGACACGTTCATTTACTGTTTATTAAAGTTTTAAGTTTATTAAATTAATTCACGATATGCTCACATTGAACAAGCTGAGTTTGTTTAATTTACTGAAGGTTACAAATGGAATGATATTAATTTACAATATACACACATTCATTATCAATCTTATGCCTAATCTGATGGAAATGGCTGTGTTAATATTTCTTCTTCATTAATTAGGCCTACATTATGAATCACATTGGCATATTTGCCGTTTAAAAAGGCGAAATTAGGCAAAAGTGTATTCATTTGCCTGAATATTTGTGTCTTGTGTTTAGCGTTTCTGACTTAAAGCAGCAGCTGTCAAACATGAATGTTTAGTTCGTCTGCTTCATTTCTCTCACTTGTCGTCGAGTTGCGCTGTTAAATGTGCTCAGCCTCAGCAGTTTCTGTGTCAACATAAAGCCCGCCTTTACTCTGATTTGATTGGTTTCAGCAAATATTATGACATTGACGAGCGCTGACAGACCAATGAGGCTCAGATACACACACACACACACACACACACACACACACACACACACACACACACACACACACACCTCTGCTTCTGACGTGCTGTGGACTGAAGAACACACTGACTAAAGACGGCCCGAAGCCGAAGCTCCCGCCAGTTTCATATGTTTTAAAGGTTAATCTCATATTTTTTAAGCGGGCTGTGAGGCAGAAGAAGTTTGTGTGTGTCGTGTTGATGCGAGATTTACTCAAATGGGTCTGAAGGGATGACCCTTTTTACCCCTTTCCCCCTCCACCACCATATTCAGTGATATAAATGCAATATCCCAGTGTCATTAAATGAATTATACCTGCTGGAAGCAGCCCAAAGTGTCTGCAGGGTCCTAGAGCACACAGGGCCTGAGTTACACACTCTCACAAATTCATTTATATAAAGAAAAAGTGCCTAATTTTTGGGGGGTTATAACAGCTTACACAACATATACTCACATGTTTATGACTTTTAGCAGTGTTTTATGTAACTTTAAAGGGTTTCCTGTAAAATGACACCACCATTTTGAACCTAGACCACTGTGTGTGTGTGTGTGTGTGTGTGTATGGGAGGCTTTTCAGTTTGGGTCGGCCAAATCCAGGCGGAGACGACACCAGAGTAATTTAGTGTAAATACATTACTGTGTGTAAAACAAATGCCAAAGTGAAGCATATCTCCAGAAAGAAGAGACTCTAAGCTTTCAAATGGAGCCACATATGAGCTCAGAGCTCCTCAAGAAGAACAATAAAATCCCCATTTAATATAGCCTAGTTTTATTTTATTTCTGACATTCGTTTAAATGATTGGACTTCCATCATCAAGTTATCACTCAAACACAACAAGCACATCGGTGAGGACACTGGTTTAACCCGCACACACACACCGGGACATTTGACTGCACATCAGTTTTCACATTGTTGATCTTTCTTGCAATCACAATGCAATGCAAAATCACTGGACTAAATGACTACAGACCTGTTGCTCTCACGTCTGTTGTCATGAAGTCATTTGAAAGACTGGTGTTGGCCCACCTAAAGGACATCACTGGACCCTTGCTGGATCCTCTTCAATTTGCCTACAGAGCAAACAGGTCTGTGGATGATGCAGTCAACATTGGACTGCATTATATCCTGCAACATCTCGACAGACCTGGGACCTATGCAAGGATCCTATTTGTGGACTTCAGTTCAGCCTTTAATACCATCATGCCTGATCTCCTCACAGCCAAACTGACCTAGCTCTCCATACCATCCTCAATCTGTCAATGGATCTCTAGCTTCCTGACAGACCGGCAGCAGCGAGTGAGACTGGGTAAACTCACATCCAGCACTCTTACCATCAGCACTGGTGCCCCCCAGGGGTGCGTTCTCTCCTCACTGCTCTTCTCCCTGTACACCAATGACTGCACTTCTAAAGACTCCTCTGTCAAGCTTCTGAAATTTGCAGATGACACCACTGTCATCGGCCTTATCCAGAACGGTGACGAGTCTGCTTACAGACTGGAGGTTGAACAGCTGGCTGTCTGGTGCAGTTATAACAACCTTGAGCTGAATGCGCTCAAAACGGTGGAGATGATAGTGGACTTCAGGAGGAACACCCCAGCACTCCCCCCACTCACCATCATGAACAGCACTGTGGACGCAGTGGAGTCATTCAGGTTCCCGGGAACTACCATCTCTCAGGACCTGAAGTGGGACAATCACATTGACTCCAATGTGAAAAAGGCTCAGCAGAGACTGTACTTCCTTCGTCAGCTGAGGAAGTTCAACCTGCCACAGGACCTGCTGATTCAGTTCTACTCAGCTGTCATTGAGTCGGTTATATGCACCTCCATCACTGTCTGGTTTGGTTCAGCTACCAAATCAGACATCAGGAGACTGCAACGTACCATCCGGACTGCAGAGAGGATTATTGGTGCCAAACTGCCAACCCTCCAGGACCTGTACTCTTCCAGAGTGAGGAAGAGAGCGGGTAAAATCATCACAGACTCCACTCACCCCGGACACCTCCTGTTTGAACTGTTACCGTCAGGACGGCGACTCCGATCACCGGCCACTAGAACATCTCGGCATAGGAACAGTTTCTTCCCACAGGCCATTTCCCTCTTGAACAGTTAACCCCCCCCCCCCCCAAGGCAAATGCCTGTAAGTGCAATTATTCCCACTTTTTAGTGCAATATCTCCTAAACTCAGGTGATTACTTATATTTCTTATATTATTTATTATTTATATTTATTCTCTCCACCCAAATACTGTAAATGCTCATAATCTATGTCTTCTGACTAAACGTAACCGTGACCTTATACTGTTCATATTTTTCTTCATATTTTTATTCTTAGAATTTTTTATTACCGTGTTGTATTGTATTGTTTATGTGCACTGGAAGCTTCAGCACCAAAAAAAATTCCTTGTGTGTGAAAGCACACTTGGCAATAAAGCTCTTTCTGATTCTGATTCTGATTCAATGGACCAGGGCCGGCATTAAACCTTTTAAAATGGGCTATTGAGCTGTTTACACTGTCATATACAATAAAAGAATGAATATAAGGTAGATCAAATACATTCAAATTATGACACAATTAGAATAAGATATGGACTGAAAGAGGTTGTATAGATATGATTAATTATTATAATCCTTGTGAGAAATTGAATCAAAGCATTTTAGAAGATGTTGTTGGACTACAACAAACAGCATAATATGGTGTGGGGATTTTAATTCACATAATTCATTGTGGGGGAGAAACGGTACGGATACAGATGGCATACTTATAGAGGAATTAATGGATGATAACTCTTAGTATGTATTAATAATGCAGAAGGGACAAGCTATAATAATGTCCATAATACTGAGGCAGTACTTGACCTGACATTGGTGTCTCGTTCAATAGCAGAGATCAGTTGATGCATGTGTCTAAAGATACTACTGTAGGGAGGGACCATTACCCCATAGAGACTCACATTGGCACAAACATTTGAAAAGGAGAAGAGAACCCCAAGATGGAAACTAGAGAATGGACATTGGGAAGCATTGAAGGAAATGTGTGGGAATAAATGTATGGCTATACGAGAGGCGAATCAGAGGGATATAGATGTCTTTAATAATCAGTTAATTCATGAAATGATTCAGTCAGCTGAGGAAACAATCCCTAGAAGCACAGGAGTTAGATGCTCCAAAAGTGTGCCTTGGTGGAATGAGGAGAGCAAAAAAAGCGATAAAAACCAGGAATAAAGCATTTAGGCAACTTAAAAAAGAGCATTCAGCAGGCTATGATCCAATATAATAGGGCCCAAGCAATAGTAAGGAGAACAATTAAAATACAAAAACGTACATTTTGGAGACAAAACTGTAGTAGTATTGGAAGAGAAGTAGAACTATCAGAAGTATGGGCCATGATCAGAAGAATGGGGGCATTAGAAGGAACTATGAGTTACCAGTGATGGACAGTGGGAATAAGATGGCTGTTAGCAACCTAGAAAAGGCTGAACTATTAGTTCAAACATTTCTGAAAGTACATCGCTCTGATAATCGTTCACAAGAGGCCAGACAGAGTAGGAATGTAACCTTAATGGAATATCCTAATATTTTAAATCAACATGAGCTTCAGGAAGTTCATTAGACCTGCCGTTTAACATGTTTGAGTTCAAAAGAGCAATAATTCGTGCTGGTCAGACTACTCCAGGTAGGGATGGGGTATGTTATAAAATGCTGGCACACATGACAGAAGACACTTTAGAAATAATATTACGTCTGTTTAACCTCATTTGGGATTCAGGTCAACTTCCTTTAGTATGGAAAGAAGCAATAATAGTACCTGTTCTCAAACCAGGGAAAGACCCATCAGATCCGTCTAGACCACAGACCAATTGCTTTGACTTGACATTTAGGTAAAGTTATGGAAGGAATGATTAGAGAAAGAGTAAGATACTTCCTGTAAAGTAAATCTCTTCTATCTCCATATCAGAGTGGGTTTGGTAGGGGTCGAACACAATGGATTCTGTTTTGTGTCTAGAGTCAGATATAAGGAAAGCACAGACCAACACAGGAGAGGTTATAGCAGTCTTCTTTGGTGTGGAGAAGGCTTATGATATGCTCTGGAAAGAAGGATTACTGAGCAAAAGAAGATCATTGGGGATTAACGCTAAAGCATATCATTGGGTTCTAGATGTTTTATTTAATAGGAAAATACAAGGAAGGGTAGGTGAAGAATACTCAAGAGTATATATTGCGGAGAACGGCTCTCCACAGGAAGTGTGTGTAGTCCGTTATTATTCAACATACACTCAAAAAAATTACTCTTTGAATGAACATTAAACAAATCATGGAAAGTATTTCCACATGATTAACTTGCTTTATTTCAGCATTATGCAATTCTGTTATTCCAATTTAATGTACTTACGTTGGGTCAACTTCATTTATTAAGGTTGATTCAACTTATTTACTATGGTTGGGCACAGCTTAATTTAATAGTGTCAGCTCAACTACACACATTTGTTGTAATCTTGTTGTATTAGCTTAAAATCATTTAGTCAAAACTACTAAAAAAAATCATGTCATTCCGATTAGATAAAGTAGGATAGAGAGGGATAGAACTGATGGCCATATTTATTCTATGGGAACTGCTTCACATGATTTAGTTTTCTTTATTTCTATAAAAACTATTAGTCAACAACACTTGATCACTTGCTAATTGTAACATGCAAACAATGATCAAGTAAAGCATTTCTCTTCGGTGGCATTAGCAGAGTTAACAGCTCGCTGAGAACAGCACAGCTGAACCACAAGATCTACCCTTCACTATAATGGTAACGTCCAAAAACACTCACATAACACACACTTTTAAATAACAACCAAACAAAACATTAAACATTAAAACGTCTCTCCATTTTCTCATCTCGTTAGAAACGCATAAAATAGCACTTTATTTAAACATTTACTCTCCAAATTCAGCCCATTTGCAAAGCATGATGGGAAGTGAAAGTCCTGTTTGTCCGGCTTACTTGATTTAATCATGTTATTTCAAATTAAACACATGGTTTTAAGTCAGTTTAACATGAATCAATCACATTTGAACCAGAAGCCTGATATAATGGTGTTAAATCAAGATGAATTGCTTAAATAAAGTGAACAGCATCATAAGTTCATTTTTTTGAGTGTAATGATTGATGATATTTTTACTCCGGTGGATCACAGTGTAGGAAAATCTTCATATGCAGATGATGGGGCTTTGTGGGTTAGAGGCCGCAATATAGTATATGTCAGTCAGAAAACACCAGCTGCAGTTGATGAAGTGGAAAAGTGGACCAATAATGGGGGTTAAGTTATCTGTAGTAAAAACACAGGTTATTCGTTTTTCAGGGAGGCAACAAATGTCACCCCTTTCTTTGAATCTATAACGAGAGCAAGTAAGAGTTGTAAGGTTTCTTGGGGTTTGGTTTGATTATAAACGGACATGGACGCTTCATCTGAATAAAATGAAAGATAAATGTAAAAGGTCATCAACATTCTTCGCTGTCTATCAGGACAAGAATGGGGAGCAAGTGGAGGATCTTTACAAAGCATATATTGGGCACTCATGAGATCGGTTTTTGACTATGGATGTATAGCTTACATGTCAGCCGCAGAATCAAACCTCAAGGAATTAGATGTACTGCAAGCTCCGGCCTTGAGAATATGTAGTGGAGCATTAAATCATCTCCAGTAGCATCAATGCCGGCGGAAACGGGAGAAATGCCATTAAGAGTTACAAGAGTACAACTAATGATGGCAGACTGGGTTAATATCAAAGGACAAAATGGGAATCATCCTATTAAAAGCTTTTTAAAAGAATGCTGGGAACATAATGAAACAAATGTGACTAGTTTTGGGTGGATAGGGGATGCGAAAGCAAGAAATATAGGATTATATCAACTACAGTCCAGTAATACAGTCTAGCTCTCCTCCATTCCTCCCTGGTTATTCCCTTTGCCAAATGATGACCTTAGTATTCAGCAGGAGAGGAAAGACAATACTAATCAACTTATTATTATTATTATTATTATTATTATTATTTGAATAAGATGTAGATATATCCTGATCCACACTCCAGTCCAGTCGGGGGCGGTAATGCACCTCTAAGTTGGTTGCCATTAAACACCAGAGAAGAAGAAGAAGAAGAAGAAGAAGAAGAAGAAGCTAAATTTGTCGCTATTCCTTTTTTAAATAAATAAATAGTCGCTATTGGATCTGAAAACTCGCTAAATATAGCGACAGAGTTGCTAAGTTGGCGCCACTGGTGTAAACGCGGCATTTGTCCGATAAGGCAGAGCTTTATCCTCCATTTCCTGTTCTTCAGACTGACTGAGACTCCATTACACAAGCCTTCTGCTCACGGAGAGAGTCTCCACATTATGGAGCAAACAGGTATATATTTCACACACACACACACACACACACACACCGATATATGACATGTGAAGGTGAGAATCAACACTAACACACTCGCTTAGTTTAATTCTGTTTGTACTTTATAACAGTATGAGCTGCAGTCAGTTTCACTTTCGTTTTGTTCCGTGTGGCATTAAACGAGTCTCCGTCAAACTGTTCAGTGCTGACAGACACACACACACACACACACACACACACACATCTGCCCAGCAAACACAGAAACGTTGTAAAAACGTTTTTTTCACGTTGTGAAAAGGTCGCGATAACGTTTTTATCCGACGTATTTAATACGAAAGATGTCGGGGTTTTTTTCACGTTATAAATACGTTTTTTCACAACGTTCAGAAACGTACTTATAACGTCTTTATCACGTTACCACGTCTCCTTGTAACGTTACAGAAACGTACCACGTTCAAACTGGTTCTTCACTTCACACATGCTGTGATCAAAATGATTTTTTTACTGTTATCTTTAATATAAAAACAATATTATAACTACAGTAAGAAAAATATATTGCGGCCTTTTTAGATCTCTGTATAATTTGTCAAGGCTAGTCACACGTTATAATGTTTCTGTCAATCTTAATATTCAGCTTATTAATAACGCTTTTTACATTTCACCTTACCTGTAGGCCTTCCTCTGTTTGTTTCCCATTTTATTAAACTACAGAAACATATGTAGTACTAATAATTTATACTACACACAACATTTGTCCGTCATTGTATTTATTCACACAATATAAAAAGCAATATGATAGAGGTAAGTTCACAAAAAAAGAAAAATCTGTCATTTACTCACCCTTGCATTATTCCAATCTAAATCTGTCTGACTTTCCTTTGTTAAACACAAAGGGAGGCGTTAATGTTAACCTTAAGTCAGGAGATATTAAGCATAATGTTCCTTATACACTCTTCACTTTTTTGAACAAAAGAAAGTGAATAAGAAACCACACAAACTGTCTCCATTGACTTTCTATTGCGGGAAGCGAGACCTCCTTGTCATTTCAGACCTATTACAAAAAACAAACAATGTCTAAAAGCTGATATGTGACGAGGTGTACAGAAAACAAGCTAAAAACCCCAGGAGCAAAAACCCAGAAGTGTTTATAAGCTGTTGACCCAAAACAACGAGTGTTTGAGGACTAAAGTGGATACAGGCACTTGAGTCGGAGCGTGACATGTTATATTACACTGAGAACTACACACACTGCAGGGGAAAGTAATCAGCCACAGGAAATATAATATATAATATATAAAACTGACATTTGGATATTTAACAAAAGGTTTACAGCACACGTAGGCATACGGAGTGTCAGGATCCCAACATTGACCCATTCTTCTGCTGAAGCTTCATGTCTTATTGCCTGTGTCCACTTTTGTCCTTAAACGCTCGTTTTTTGGGGTCGACAGCTTATAAAAACGTAGTTATGTGTTTTTAGCTTGTGTGCTGCACACCTTGTCACATATCAGCTTTTAGACATTGCCCTGTTTTTGTTATAAGTAAAGAAAGACGAGGCGATCGCTTCCCGCAACACAAACTCAATGGAGAGCGCTGGAATGTTTCCTCCCCGGTGTGGGCGTGGCCTAAATACGCTCTGGCTCTATTATTGTTCAATAAATAATATTTTATAATATTGGCATACCTGATTTTGAGAAACAGTCGAGTGTTTTAGTCTGTTTCACACTGGTACACTAAATAGATGTGTTATAGCAAACAAAGTTTAGTGGTGTTCCTGAGTAATATCTGCTGCACCTAATTCTGCAGAGGACATATAATACACCAATCCATATGAGAGAGAAGTCTGGTGTGAACGGGGGATCTGGAACCCACTTCTGTCCTGGTTTTCACAACATCTCTTGTTTATCCGTCTTCACAAACTGCCCTGAAACATCAACACGGATTGTTATAAATATAATGTGAGCTTCGTACATTCACACTCATCTGGCCTCGGTGGTGAAGTGTGCAGAAAATTCTGCCGGACTGAAATTTAGTCTTTTAGTCTTACCCTTCTTAATGGTAATAACTTTATAACACAACAATAATTCACTCTCAAAACTACCTCTCTTTAATCCTGCAAACACCACGTAGAGCCAAATATGGATGAAATCACAGAATCCAGACACAAATGGAGCTTACTGTATTAAGCAGAACGTTACAGAATTTGGAAATATTCTTTATGTATAAATCAAAATAAGGGCTCTACAGTGAATAGGGGTGTAAGAAAATATCGATACACGTGAATATCGCGATATTATGTTTGGCGATACTGTATCGATTCTCAAAAACGCTGTATCGATATTTATATATTTATTTATTTACATCCAAGATTCGTGGCTTTGTGTTCGGTTTAAACCACAGACTGTATAACACCCGACCGCTAGATGGCAGTGTTATCTCAGAACGCATAACGGACGCGGAGCCGGAGAAGCGCTTGGTGAAAGTGCATCGCTAGTGTTTACACAAGGCGTTTCTCAATGTCAAGGAAGGATGCTCGGAAGCCAGAATTCCGAGGATGCCACGTCATCGACACTCGTCGAAGGACTGTTCCAATGTCGAGGATCCTCGAATTTCAACCAAGGACTGAGTCCTTCGTTCGAAAAATATGTCATATACAGGAAAGGATGCATATGAGTAGCCTTCGCGCACTTCGCGTTCTCAAATCACCCACAATCCTATGCGCGCAGCTTTGCTATCAGACGTTCCCGGAGTCGGAGCGTGAACGGGGCAAATATGCTTGTATCGGGGTTTGTTGATGGGAAGGAAGGAGGCGGAAACCGGCAAACGTTCAACAACTTTATTATAAATAATAAACAAAACGAAAGTAACGCGGGCGACTGCCCGCACACACATAATAAAACATAAACAAACCATAACATAAAGTCCAGGTCTAGTCCTTCCACGCTCCTCCAATTATACTCCCGTCACTGCCGTGAGCCGAGACCGGTACAGCGATCAGCTGCCGCTCATTATCACTCCACCGGCCGCTCTCACGGTCCCTCACCTCACTGCTCGCCACAATGCTTTTATTTACGTTTGTTATAACCGTAGTAAATATAAGAAAAGTTTACAAATTACTACTGTATTGATATAAAAAAATATACAAATAATGTTTCACATAACGTTATTGATGGCCAACGGACCTTTTCACTGATGTAATGACGCAAAGACGTGCACTTGCTAGCCTGTTCCATTTACGTGTTCTTCGAATGCTAAAGAGGAGCCTCGCCTAGCCTCTGAAGGAAGTGACTTGGAAGGATCCGTCATTCCAAGGAAGCATCCTTGACATTGAGAAACACCTATTAGCAATCCCAGCTCTGAAGACGATAGCATTATTCCGCTCCTGCAGTACACAGAGCTGAAGTGTGGACTCATGTTGGCTTCAGCTATAAAGAAGCCACTAAGGAAATCGAGAAGAGTCATTCTGATTGCAAAATAGGCCAAGTCATAATCTAATACTCGGGAAACACATTGAAACAGAGCTCGCTTAACATCCTGACGTCACCGCGCTGCGGAGAAGCGTTTCGATTGAATGTCCCGCACGCTTTCCTCTCAGTAACAAAATAAACACACACCAAAACTGACAGCGGTGGCAGGAGAACGAAAGATAACAGCGATGTGGATATGATGACCAGCTCTGCAGCTCAGTTCTTGAAATAGCACTTTATACAATAGACTGCTGTATAGAAAACAGCTTTAGGGTCCGATCACACAGAACGCGTTTTTCAGGTTCGAAAACGCGAGCCGCACTGCAATCCCTTTTGTGGTCGGCGTTTTCTCAGAAATGAGCAGTGCGCTTTAATGTTTCTGGGCAACCCCCGAATCACCTGTACTGTCAGTCAAATCACTGTAACGGTCAACACAACGGAAGGCCCGCCGCTTCATTCGTTCGACTGGACAACAGAACATTAGCGCGGTGATGCTGTGCGCTTTTCCGCTCAGTTGACTTTTTTTCCACTTCATGCGCTCGCAGCGCTCCTTCAGAAACGCGAGTCGCCCAGGGCGCATAAGCAGCGCGCATAACGCTCTCTGCCAAACGAAACCCATTCAAAAAAGGCGCATCGCTGCAAAAACGCGTTCTGTGTGATATAAATTATAGGCTGTATTAATTAAATAAAATACTTTGTCTCGTGTTTTAGGCTTATGGTTGTGTTCTTTAGTCTTTTAAATTATGAAAAACAAAAACACACAAAAAAGAAATATCGCACTATATTGCCTCTCTTACAATATCGCACGATACCGTATCGTATCGTACCCCCTGTATCGTGATACGTATTGCATCGCCAGAGTCTTGGCAATACACAGCCCTAACAATGAAACGGATATTAAAGCTCAAAAAGACTGGAACTGAAATCTGAAGTCTTTGTTCTGCCATGTCTATAGTATGTAAAAGACTACTACTACTTAAACCGAAGCACGCCAGACACTCGTGATGATTTCAGTCTCTACTGTCTCCCTATACATATGCACACATGAACTGCATCTGCAAAGCTGATCTCAGAGTAACTTCAGGAACATAACCACTTCATTAACCATTTAATTTGCTAGAATGATCAACATATACACACAGGAATGTATGTGTGTATGTTTTACTTACAAGTCAGATGGTTCATAGTGCTGGACAGCCATCACAATCTAGGAACATAAACAGTTTGTCACAGAGCCAACAATAAGTGGTAACTTATACAGTGTGCCTCAGGTAGGTTTATTAGAAATAAATAAACTAGAGCAGAGGTGAAAATGCAGCAAAAAATGATTAATATACAGGATATACAATATATAATATCATAAGATACCAGAGTTTACGTTTAGGCTTTACAGATGCATGGTTATATTCGTGGTCAATACTTGTTTACTATGAAAGATCCAACATGTTTGAAATAGCGCATGTGAGTGACGTCACCGAGTCACGTAAAGTGCAAACTGTTTGGTTAAATACTTAAATTAACGTTCCTTTCATTCAACCATTGACAAATGGCCAGCAAAACATGAACAAAACCTCTTATCTACACATAATATGTGATTAAAAGCCCAAACTTTCATAAATAAGAGCTCAGGGCTATAGTTAGCCTAACGTTACCTCTTAATTAGCCTAACGGTTAAGACGCTAACAGACTTTTTCCGAAGACACTAAACCATTTCTTTACAGTAAATATTCAACAGAAGCGTGTTAGAAAGTGTCAAGAACAGTTGTATGTATTATATGTGTAATATTAGGGACTAAACTTACCTGAAATGAGTGAAAACAACACTGAGAGACGGAGCTTTGCTGCTTGATGTCAGACGAGCTGCCCCGTTTCCATGGTAATTCCATCGCTCCAGGTTAAAAGCGACTCGAATGTTCAACGCGCGCGCACATTAAACACGTCATGCGTAATTTGTGCAGTGTTGCGTTTACATGAATACATACATCTAGAATTAAAACATTGCATACTGAAGTATAATGTCCCGATAGTTGATTACGTAGGCCATCGTTTAAGTGGAAACTGCAGCCTATGCCTACATAAAACTGTAAATGGAATGAGAAGGAAAGTTTGTATAATATAATATAATATAATATAATATAATATAATATAATATAATATAATATAATATACAGTCCCTGACAAAAGTCTTGTCGCTTATCTATTTTCTAGAAATACCTGATATTAACCTGACTTTTAATTAATTAATTGGTGTTAGAAATAGCTCATATGAAAAGCTAAAACCCTCCCAAATGATGTTTAATGCACTGAAATAAATAATGTTCACAGAAAAAATATTTATCATTTAATCAAGACAGAAAGGTCAAATTTTGGCAAGACAAAAGTTTTGTCGCCTATACAGAAATTGAACAAATTTACTGCAAATACAAAAATATGTCAGCAAATTAAGTTGTGGTGCTGTGAGATCCAAATGTAATATCTTGTATGACTTCCATGAGCTTGAAGGACTGCATCCATGCGGTTTGGCAAGGATTCATACAATTTATTGATGAAGTCATCAGGAATAGCTAAGAAAGCAGTCTTGCATGCCTCCCAGAGTTCATCAATATTCTTTGGTGTCGTCTTCCATGCGTCCTCTTTCATCCTACCCCACATATGCTCAATGATGTTCATGTCTGGTGACTGGGCTGGCCAATCCTGGAGCATCTTGATCTTCTTCGCCTTGAGGAACTTTGATGTGGAGATGGAAGTATGTGATGGAGCACCGTCCTGCTGCAGAATTTGGCCTCTTTTATGGTTGGGAATATAAGAGGTAGATAAGATTTCTTGGTATTTTAGACTATTGATGTTGCCTTCCACCCTGCAGATCTCACACACCCCCATACTGGATGTAACCCCAGACCATGATTTTTCCGCCACCAAACTTCACTGTTTTCCGGGTGAATCTCGGATCCATTCGGGCTCCAGTAGGTCTCCTGCGATATTTGCGGCGACTGTGGTGTAATTCAACAGAAGATTCATCTGAAAAATCCACCTTCTGCCACTTTTCCAGCGTCCATCCTTTTAGCAGGCTGTGGGCCTTGGCAAATGCCACACGGTTTTTCAATTGTCTTTTGTTTAGTGCTGGCTTCTGGGCACTGATTCGACCATGGAGGCCATTTCGAGACAGAATCCGACAAACTGTTCTGGTTGACACAGGGACTTCAGGTGACCAGGTCTCGTGGAGCTCTGCTGCAGTGGAAAATGGGCTGGCCTTGGATTTTTGAGCCAACAAACGGTCCTCTCGAGCAGTTGTCTTGCGGGGTCTGCCTGACCTGGGCTTGTCAAAAACGTCTCCAGTCTCTTCAAATCTTTTTTTTATCCTCTGTACTTGACGCTGAGACACATTGAAGGTGTCTGCCACATCAGCAGTGGATCTGGTCTTCAGCCTCTTGATAATCAAAACTTTAGTCTCAGGGTGAATCTTAGGCATGTTTGCAGAGGTCTATTTGCAGTTGATGTGAAGGTCTAGCGTACTGGGGTTCTTTTTATACACACTTGAGACCTAATTGATCCATTATTAGTCACAGGTGAAGCTCATATGACAAGGTGACAACACTTATGTCTTTGCAAAAATTGACTCAATGGGCTTTACCAAGCTGTGAATATTAGAATACTTTTTGAAAGTTTAGTTTTTCACTGAAACATTATCACAAAAGCTGGTGGGATTAAAATGAGCCATTTCTTGTAAAAATATCTTGATTAGAAATATATTTCAGCGGCACTTTAGGTCAATTTGTACACAAGTGACAAGACTTTTGTCAGGAACTGTATATAATGCTCGAAAATAAATAGTCAAGCAAAGCACGGTGTTCACGTCAGCTGACTACACAAGCGGTATATTTTATTATTACAAGTAATATTTTATTTATATTTAGGCTATATCATTTTTATGTAATAGTTTGCATGTTGTGTTATTTGTCAAACAGATTAGTTATATCTTGTCTGCTATATTGTTGTACAAGTTAGAGTTAAAGTTAGAAGATGAAGAGTTTTCATGTCGAAGTCTTCAGTGTTATGGGACCATGTTGTCATTAATTGTCCTTTAACGTTTCATGGTATTGAGAAAGACTCCGCTAAGATTATTCAATAACCGCATTGTTTATTATAACCCTGATTTCGTCTCCTCCTCCTGCTGACGGCAGGACACATTTTGTTGGCTGGGATATGAGCTGAAATATACTGTACATTACTGGAATTAAAGTATCTGCTAAACGCATAAATGTAATATTAATGTAATGTTTCCATATACAGTGAAGAGGTCAGACTTTGACATGAGGAAGAGGAAGAGACAGACCAACTGATGAACATCTTACAATTATGAGCAGATTAGAGGGATATTGATCATGAAGAGGAAACAAACATATATTAGGAGTTTATTATCTGACTTTTCGGACACACTCTTGAACGCTCGGCCGCTTGAAACAGACCGTGAGGAGGTTTAGACGCTCCAGGCTTATACGGTGTGGAAATGAACGGCTCTTTATCATCGCTGAAGTGAGCCCCAATATGATCTAGTGTTTTCACCTTTAGTGACTTTAGTGTTTCATACCTCCATACCAATATTAAACCGACACCACGGCAAAAACCCCACAGTGAAAGGGATTGAATAATATGACAACAGAACTTATTATTCATTGTTTTATATTTTTAAACTAAACCCACTTGGCCAGCATGTTCCTGTCCTGGTTTTGGACCGTTCCCTTGTCTTATTGGAATAATAATCACAGGCCAGTGAACATCCTGACAGAGAAGATTGCAGCAATCACATTATCAATCATGGGAACATTCACTAACCTTTCACTATTCTCAACAGGCAAATTACAAACAATATGACAAAAAGTGCTTTATTTTTCAGCTCTAGGTCTATTTAACAGCAGCAAGTCAAGAAAGACATTAAATAATCAAATAAAAACACTGCTTAGTCTTCACTCAAATTAACAAATTACACTGATTCTTAATACATATATTCAAGTTATTGAGCCAAGCGTTTCTATTGGTCATTGTTGATTGATTAACATTAATCAGACAGAATATTATGTGTGTCTTAAGACCTGCAGGGATCAGTTTCCTCAACCCTACACACTCACTAAAGACGTCCAGACTGTGTTTACCTCAATACTCCACAGGACGAGCTGTTTTACATCATTTGACCATTCAAACCCAAACCAATAATCCACCAGAGAACTGAATTGCGATCGCATGTTGTCTGAAAGGCATGTGTGCGTCAGGTCAGAGGTCAGAGGTCAGAGTCCGGCAGAAGGAGTATGTCCTGTGTTTAGTGAAAGGTGGAAGCAGAGCTCTGCACATGTCCTGACTCCTGCTGTCACACATCGGCACAAATGAAGATATACAGCTCTTATTAGGTGTGTATAGGTGCTGTCCTCCTTAAACCCTAGTGGGAAAAAAGCACGCTAAATGTTTTATATAGTTGGTTAAATGAAGTCGGTGTGCCACCTACAGTCCTTTTGGCTGAAGTGTAGGTTGGTGTTGTTTTGACAGAATAACCGTGATTAATAATCGTGATTATAACTGTGAGTAAAATAATCGTGATTATCAGTTTAATCATTATCGTGCAGCCCTATAACAGCCTCAGATTGGAAATGAAGCATGACCTCACGTGTGGCTTCACTTTAGTTGTGGTTATAAGTTGATAGACTACATTCACATAATGTTTTTATACATTTAAAAATGTATTATTAATATATATCTCCATATTAACAACTGTCCGAGTAATTCTGAGTATTCATCTGTATGACAGGCAAGGGGTTAAATGTGTGTATATAACAGGAGTCTTTTAAGCTAAACCTGGCATGTTTTATTCATGAACATGTTTTTATGTTTGTATTTTGTTCCCAGAGATAACCAGATAATCAGAGATGATCCGACCGGAGACCAGGAATGTCCTGAACCAGTAGATGATGTCCTTCAGAGAGTCAAAGACCAGCACAAAACCAGCATGAAGAACAAGTATGAGAGATTATTTGAGGGACTGAAACTCCAGGAGAATGAAGCCCTCCTGAACAGGATCTACACACAGCTCTACATCATAGAGGGAGAGAGAGGAGGAGTGAATGAAGAACATGAGGTTTTGCAGATGGAGAAAACAGACAGAAAAAAACACTCACAAGACACTCCAATCTACTGCAATGCCATCTTTACAGCCTCAGCTGAACCAGGACGTGAGGAGAGACAGCAGATCAAGACTGTTCTTACTAAAGGCATCGCTGGAATCGGAAAAACCGTCTCTGTGCAGAAGTTCATTCTGGACTGGGCCGAGGGAAGAGCCAATCAGGATGTAGATTTCATGTTTGTGCTTCCATTTCGAGAGCTGAACTTGATCCGAGATCATCAGTACAGTCTTCACAGACTTCTGCTGGACTTTCATCCTGAACTTCACGATCTGGACTCGAGGATTTATGAGGAGTGTAAAGTTGTGTTCATCTTTGATGGTCTGGATGAAAGCAGAATCACACTGAGGTTTCCAGACGCTCAGGAAGTTTCTGATGTGACTGAGACTTCATCAGTGGATGTGTTGATGTCAAAGGAAGTTTCTGATGTGACTGAGACTTCATCAGTGGATGTGTTGATGCCAAAGGAAGTTTCTGATGTGACTGAGACTTCATCAGTGGATGTGTTGATGTCAAAGCTCATGAAAGGAGAGATGCTTCCCTCGGCTCTCATCTGGATCACCTCCAGACCAGCAGCAGCCAATCAGATCCCCTCCAAATACATCCACCGGCTGACAGAGATTCAGGGATTCAATGAGCCTCAGAAGGAGGAATATTTCAGGAAGAGAATCAGGGACGAGCCTCAAGCCAGCAGAATCATCTCCCACATCAGAAGAGCAAGAAGCCTCCACATCATGTGCCACATACCCGTCTTCTGCTGGATCTCATCCACTGTGCTTCAAAAGCTCCTGGAAGAAGATCTGAGCGCAGAAATCCCTCAAACTCTGACTGAAATGTACATCCACTTCCTGCTGATTCAGATCAACATGAGGAATCAGAAGTATGAAGAGAGAGATCCAGAGAAACTCCTGCCGTCCAACAGAGAAGTGATTGTGAAACTTGCTGAAGTGGCTTTCAATCAGCTGATGAAGGGCAATGTGATGTTCTATGAGGAGGACCTGAGAGAGAGCGGCATAGACGTCACTGACGCTGCAGTGTATTCTGGGATCTGCACTGAGATCTTTAAGGAGGAATCTGTGATTCATCAGAGGAAAGTCTACAGCTTCATTCATCTGAGCCTCCAGGAGTTTCTCGCTGCTTTCTATCTGTTTTACTCTCATGTGATCAAGAACAAGAAACCACTGCATGAATTCAGCTCTTACAGATCTGATAAAGACTCTCTGTATGGTCTACTAAGATCAGCAGTAGATAAAGCCCTCGAGAGTGAGAATGGACATCTGGATCTGTTCCTGCGGTTCCTGCTGGGCGTCTCTCTGGAGTCCAATCAGAGACTCTTACAGGATCTACTGACACACACAGAGGACAGCTCAGAGGACATCAGGAGAATCACAGAGTACATTCAACAGAAGATCAAAGGTGAGGAAGATCAGGAAGATTTTGGTCAACTCTCAGCTGGACTCTCAGCTGATCAATCCATCAATCTGTTCCTCTGTCTGCTGGAAGTGAAAGATCAGACTCTGTCCAGAGAGATTCAGGAGTTTGTGAAATCAGACAAACACTCAGAGGAGGAACTCTCTCTGTCTCACTGCTCAACAATCGCCTACATGCTTCAGATCTCAGAGGAGCCGCTGGATGAGCTGGACCCCATGAAATACAGCACATCATATGAGGGCAGAAGAAGACTGATACCAGCTGTGATCAACTGCAGAAAAGCTCTGTGAGTGTTCATTATTCACTAATGAAGAATCATGTTTAATAATCAATCTGGCACCTTTAAAATAAATGTCTTTAAATGGGAGATTTTCTCCTAAATAACCTAAACCTTTTCTCCCAGAATCCTAAAGGGGTCACGACACGCCTTTTTAATTCAGCTGATAGTCGAGCAGAAAGCCTGTTACCGCCGCGGTTAAACACAACCCAGTCACGTGACATTGCTCAAATCACCAGCAGGTGTCTTTTTCACTTGAGATGGAAGATAAAATAATGACATAAATGATTGGTGATATGAATAGCTATAATAATATATCATTATAACATTTAATCTTCACTAATTATTCATCATGAATGACAGCTATTTGACTATTGTCACAGTGAACTATTACAGGGACAGCTGTGCTTGAAGTGCTCTTACTTTACTGAACAGTACTAGTCAGTATTTTACATTAAAGGCGTCATGAACTGGCTGTTTATCTTTTTTTATACTGTTGTCTGAGGTCAACTAATGACGTTTGTGTGGTTTTTACATTCAAAATCATCATAACTAATAAGTAATAGGCTATTTCCTACACTGGTTTTGAGGCTGTCTCCTGAACGCTGGGTTTTGATGGGCGTGTCACTGGAGACTTGGAAGTAAACGCCCGCGGCTAGGATTGGATAAGATTTGCATATTTAATGAGCTTCAGCTGCGCTGTCATATCTAGCCTCTGTCAGTTCAGTTCACATGAGGGAGGGATTGATTCTGAAAGCGGCAACTGCAACTTTATCAAACAAACACAATGATTTATTTCTCATCCACACGCGATTGTATTACATGGCCGCACTCGCACGATCGATCGATATTATAAGAGCAAACCACACACACACACACACACACACACACACACACACACACACACACACACACACACACACACACACGTGAAGTGAGCACACAAACGTTCTTCCCCACGTGAGCTGGAACTATATTTAAAATAAATGAAGTATCACACATTCCTAATATTAGGATCTAAAGGAAGCTTATGCAGCGACTGTGTTCTTCCACAATATCTTGCGATCTTCTTCCACATGTTTATTGCTGCTGACTAAAGCCGATCAGCTCCATGAGTCGGTGGGCGCGGCTAGTGAATTACACGAGTCGGTGGGCGGGGCTACTGAATTACACGAGTCGGTGGGCGGGGCTACTGAATTACACGAGTCGGTGGGCGGGGCTACTGAATTACACGAGTCGGTGGGCGGGGCTACTGAATTACACGAGTCGGTGGGCGGGGCTACTGAATTACACGAGTCGGTGGGCGGGGCTACTGAATTACACGAGTCGGTGGGCGGGGCTACTGAATTACACGAGTCGGTGGGCGGGGCTACTGAATTACACGAGTCGGTGGGCGGGGCTACTGAATTACACGAGTCGGTGGGCGGGGCTACTGAATTACACGAGTCAGTGGGCGGGGCTACTGAATTACACGAGTCGGTGGGCGGGGCTACTGAATATGACGAGTCGGTGGGCGGGGCTACTGAATTACATGAGTCAGTGGGCGGGGCTACTGAATTACACGAGTCAGTGGGAGGGGCTACTGAGTTACATGAGTCAGTGGGCGGGGCTACTGAATTACACGAGTCAGTGGGAGGGGCTACTGAATTACACGAGTCAGTGGGCGGGGCTACTGAATTACACGAGTCAGTGGGTAGGGCTACGGAATAAGACGAATCAGTGGGCGGGGTTACTGAATTACATGAGTGGGTGGGCGGGGCTACTGAATTACACGAGTCAGTGGGCGGGGCTATGGAATATGATGAGTCAGTGGGCGGGGCTACTGAATTACACGAGTCAGTGGGTAGGGCTACGGAATAAGACGAATCA
Source organism: Pseudorasbora parva (assembly GCF_024679245.1). Taxonomy (NCBI): domain Eukaryota; kingdom Metazoa; phylum Chordata; class Actinopteri; order Cypriniformes; family Gobionidae; genus Pseudorasbora; species Pseudorasbora parva. The sequence continues at coordinate 44,503,876 of NC_090189.1, read as the reverse complement.
GTGGGCGGGGTTACTGAATTACATGAGTGGGTGGGCGGGGCTACTGAATTACACGAGTCATTGGGCGGGGCTATGGAATATGACGAGTCGGTGGGCGGGGCTACTGAATTACACGAGTCATTGGGCGGGGCTATGGAATATGACGAGTCAGTGGGCGGGGCTACTGAATTACAAGAGTCAGTGGGCAGGGCTACTGAATTACATGAGTCGGTGGGCGGGGCTACTGAATATGATGAGTCAGTGGGCGGGACTACTGAATTACACGAGTCATTGGGCGGGGCTACTGAATTACATGAGTCGGTGGGCGGGGCTACTGAATTGCATGAGTCATTGGGCGGGGCTATGGAATATGACGAGTCGGTGGGCGGGGCTACTGAATTACATGAGTCATTGGGCGGGGCTATGGAATATGACGAGTCAGTGGGCGGGGCTACTGAATTACAAGAGTCAGTGGGCAGGGCTACTGAATTACATGAGTCGGTGGCCGGGGCTACTGAATATGATGAGTCAGTGGGCGGGACTACTGAATTACACGAGTCATTGGGCGGGGCTATGGAATATGACGAGTCGGTGGGCGGGGCTACTGAATTCCACGAGTCATTGGGCGGGGCTATGGAATATGACGAGTCGGTGGGCGGGGCTACTGAATTACCAGAGTCGGTGGCCCGGGCTACTGAATATGATGAGTCAGTGGGCGGGGCTACTGAATTATACGAGTCATTGGGCGGGGCTATGGAATATGACGAGTCGATGGGCGGGGCTACTGAATTACACGAGTCATTGGGCGGGGCTATGGAATATGACGAGTCAGTGGGTGGGGCTACTGAATTACATGAGTCAGTGGCCGGGGCTATGGAATATGACGAGTCAGTGGGCGGGGCTACTGAATTACAAGAGTCAGTGGGCAGGGCTACTGAATTACATGAGTCGGTGGGCGGGGCTACTGAATATGATGAGTCAGTGGGCGGGACTACTGAATTACACGAGTCATTGGGCGGGGCTACTGAATTACATGAGTCGGTGGGTGGGGCTACTGAATTACATGAGTCGGTGGGCGGGGCTACTGAATTGCATGAGTCATTGGGCGGGGCTATGGAATATGACGAGTCGGTGGGCGGGGCTACTGAATTACATGAGTCATTGGGCGGGGCTATGGAATATGACGAGTCAGTGGGCGGGGCTACTGAATTACAAGAGTCAGTGGGCAGGGCTACTGAATTACATGAGTCGGTGGCCGGGGCTACTGAATATGACGAGTCGGTGGGCGGGGCTACTGAATTCCACGAGTCATTTGGCGGGGCTATGGAATATGACGAGTCGGTGGGCGGGGCTACTGAATTACCAGAGTCGGTGGCCCGGGCTACTGAATATGATGAGTCAGTGGGCGGGGCTACTGAATTATACGAGTCATTGGGCGGGGCTATGGAATATGACGAGTCGGTGGGCGGGGCTACTGAATTACACGAGTCATTGGGCGGGGCTATGGAATATGACGAGTCAGTGGGTGGGGCTACTGAATTACACGAGTCGGTGGGCAGGGCTACTGAATATGATGAGTCAGTGGGCAGGGCTACTGAATATGATGAGTCAGTGGGCGGGGCTACTGAATATCACGAGTCAGTGGGCGGGGCTACTCTTTCAGCAATGTGATCAAGTTAATGTCACAAATAAAAGGTTTGAAACTTACATTTAATAATGTGCTGATGTATTTCAGCAGGTCACGCACATACTTATGTAAGAACTGAGGCCGCATCAGACACAAATTAATCTTCCAGATGATTTGTTCATGCATAATTCCACACAAAACTCAACTCAACAAATCAACAATTTATGGCCTTAATTGAAGTGGACGCCGGTCAGTCTGCCTCAAGCCACAAAAACCCAAGCTAAGCACTTAATCGCCCGGCAAACTTTGGCAACTCTGAGCAACACCAAAGATAACAACAGACTTTGTTTGACCACAAGACAATTAAACAAACCAGATCTCTATTTTCTCAATGACCTTTAAATGAACGATGAGTGTCATGGTTAGAATCCACACTAAAAACCCACAGAAACTGTTTGTTACATATAAACTGCATAAAATCATTCAAAGGATTGATGGTCAGACTGGCATTCAAACAGCCTTCGACTGCATAATTCTCTATCAGCTCTATAACCAATACACGTGACCATTATGCATAATTCTTTATCAGCTCTATAACCAATACACATGACCATTATGCATAATTCTCTATCAGCTCTATAACCAATACACGTGACCATTATGCATAATTCTCTATCAGCTCTATAACCAATACACGTGACCATTATGCATAATTCATGTAACTAGATAATGGTATAACTATTGAAGGGTTGTTTGAAAATATGCCTTGTCTGGCATGATTGTAAATCTCTGTTCTTATTCAGAAGATGGTTTGATTGAATGAATGTATAATGTTCTTATAATAAGAAATCATGTCTAAATTTACTCTCTGCTTCGAGCAGCAAAGTAGGAGAACACAGATAACATAATTTATGGTGAGGATGAGGACACATTCCCCTCTGAACCAAGATCATCTAGCCTAATTGGTCAGAATCCATCCAGGAGGATGGGCAGATTTTTAGGGCCCAAGCCCTATTGTTCTTCTAAGGACAATTTAGCTTTCTCTGCGTTTAAAACACAGACGAGCTCTTCTGACAGCAGGGTTGTGTTATTGAAAAAACAAGCTCTAGGAGTCGCACGATAACCACGCACACGCTGCGGCATTAGTTTCGGCTTTTGTTCACACAGCGCTCGTCCCGGGTCGAATCCCGCAATGTTACTAGGTCCCCGACCCGGGTCGAATTCGGTAATCAATCCCGGGACGTGGTTGCTTTCATACAGAAGGCGACCCGGCAATGCTCCGGTAATATTGCGGGTCCGATGTGCAGTGTGAAAGGGGCTTAGAACTCTTGTCTAACCCGCCTTGGTAACACTTTATAATAACGTTCAGTTGTAAGTCATTTATAAGTGGTTAGTTAATGATGAACTAATCATTTACAAAACATGACCGTGCTTTTCATAGATGTTAATAAATTATTTTTTGTGTTTTGTAGATTCAGTTATAAATTTTTTACAAATTATTAGGTAATGATAAACTAATAATTTATAAATCATGACTATACGTTCATAAATGATTAAGTATAATATGCTAACGATTTACAAATCTGTCAAAAGTTATCTTTAAAAATATATAATATAAAATAATCAAACAGATCCTTAGTAAATGGTTAAGTTACTAGTTAATATATTATTAATCACTGAAATGTCAGCGTACCATTATCTCAATAAATTATTAATAATGAACAAATGATGATCAAACCATTAGTAATTGATGAGTATATAATGTATCGATGCATATCCCAATGCGTCAGATCAAGACACATTTAATTCTTTGCATTTGTAAAAGTATTAGCTCATGTTGCAGTCCAAGTTTTCTGAAGTCATACGATATCTTTATGTGAAGAACAGAGTTGATCTTAATGTTTTAATTGTTGAAATGATGATCCCTTTATGAACGCATATTTCTCATATTTCTCAATCAAATAATATACCCGACTCTTTAGCATGACGCAATCGGTCACATGACACACGAGAGCCAATGCTGTCAAAGCTGGCGTGACGTTTCTTCCGGCGGCAGATTTTGAAATGTGTTGATCTTCGGCCGGTGGATGGACTCGACACTGCTGATCGCTTCTGGGGATTTACTTCACACAAACCAATCGTTTGGCCTCGGGACACTTGGAATATTTGTGCTTTTTGAATAAAATGTTCCTGCAGTCGTATCTGCCTGTTATATTTTATCTGCCTGATTTTTTATAATACACAAACGGGTAGGTTTAGGGAAGGGATTGGGTTATGTGACGAATAGGAGTTAAATGCTTACAGTAATTAGATGAATTACCTATTTACTCATTTCTATCGCCACAGGTGAGGAATAGCAGAATTGAATTTTCACATGTACATTTGTTGTAGCAAACGGGGGACACATTTGTAACGGGTGAGAAAGATCTACGGATGATGTGTAAGACATTTACAAGTGATGAATAGTCTACACTTTAGATTAGGGGACGCAGAAAGCACTGTAAATGCCTTGTATAAGTGTACAGATCATTTGTAACGGGTGATAAAGATTTGTAAATGATTTATTCATGCGTTTACAACATCATCTCAAACAGTGGTCGGCAACTGGCGATAATATCTGCCTGATTGTTTTGATAGCGGCTGGTCTTGAAATATATCTGATAGTGTAACGGAGGCGAACTAGTGAGTGCTCTAAAGGTAAACGCACGAGACAATTTCAAGAGACCATCTAGTAGTGCCTTCTTCAAAAGCATTCAGGCTTTAGCCTCATTGTTAGAGCGTCAGATTCCCATGTGGAAAAACCAGAGTTCGAGTTTTCCAGAGCTGTATGTTTGTTTTAGAAAGGCGGTCTGTGTTGTAAGTTGGTGAATGAAGATACTTGCCAGGTTACGTGTCACTACTGCTTTATTCATTTATTCAATTTTTAACAGAGTAACAGCTCTCTACCAGCTACAAAAGACACTGTAGCAGTGCGTCAGGCAATTATAGTTGTATTTTTCATCAATTTATTTCTTATATTATCGGCTATAATTATTGATTATATTCTGGCCCGCCATCTAGTGGCTTTTATTTTTTGGGCCCGCGGCCAAATATACCTGCCGACCCCTGATCTATAATGTGTTGAACACTTTGTATTGTGTATTTTAAAGTAAATGCTGACTGGTGAGGGTATAGACAGCTGCCTTCTCTCACACACATGGAGTCTTTAACATGCACCTGACGTTAGCTTCAGTGGAGGGTAAAACCAGTTCACATTATCACTAGACCCCTCACAGAACACACGTCTGCACTGTTGAGGGAAAGGATTTAACTTACCGCACTGCAATCCCCTGACTTTAAGTCATTCTAAAATGTTTATTGATTTAACAACTAGTAATTTATCATTCTTTAAAAAAATAGCTTTTGCATAAATGCATTGTTGTGTTTTAACAGACCAGCTTACAACTTTAATGATACATTAATAAATTATAAATTCATTATTTACTAATGGTTTGATCATCATTTGTTCCTGATTAATAATTGTTTATTGAGATAATTTTACACTGACATTTCAGTGATTAATAATATATTAATATATTACTCTGATTATTTTGATATCCTATTTTTTAAAGATAACACGACAGATCTGCTAATTGTTAGCATATTACTTGATAATCATTTATGAATGTTTTATAAATTATTATTTCATCATTAACTAACCACTTATAAATGACTTACAACTGAACGTTATTATAAAGTGTTACCCTTCTCTTTCTTTTACTTAGTTTCTTTTCCTTCCATTAAGTTTTGTGTTCTAAGTTATGTTTTTCCTCATAATTTCAACCAACGATCTACAGCGAGTGTGCTTCAACTTTAAAAAATACCCACACGACTTTCCATCCAGCTGCCAAAACACCACGTGATTGGCTTCCTAAGGCGTCGATCAAAAACACTACAAGACCGTCAGCGAATCACAGACTCGGGAAACCCCTGCAGCCAGGAGTAAGGAAAAGGGAATGCCCATTCAAAGACGATACGAGATACAAACGCACGTAATACCTCCAGATTCTAAACTGAACTAGAGCATTGATGACAGCAACACCTCCCCCTTTACCTTTCAGACGCGGCTCGTGTTTATAACTATAATCTCGGGGCGGGGTGGACTCATTTAAAGTAATGTAATCGTCAGGTTTTAGCCAGGTTTCTGTCAAACACAGCACATCTGGGTTATGATCTATAATCATATCATTAACAATAAGCGCTAGGCACTTTTAACAGGATCCTCAGTGGGTGCGTCACTGAGTGGGGAGAACCTGTTTGATGTTCTAATCGGAACGGTAGAGTGTTTTTTTGATCCGCGACTTTGCTTTCTCATCGTCACTCAGCCCTGCTCCGCGGGCTCAGCCGGAACCAAACAATGAGTGTTCACTAAGCTAGTCGCATCCAAATCAGTGTCTAAAGCGGTTACATTCTCACTACTCTCACATAAAGTCTGGATGCGTGTCTCTAAATCTGAAATCTTCTGTCAGCCTGATTATTTCTTTACATTTATAACATGCAAAGCCCTGCTAAAATTGTATCATGTAGCTAGCAATATCAAATTTAACTTGATAAGCAATATTAAACAATATATGGTGATGAGTAAGTTATATTTAAGAGTCTAGACAACAATGAAAATATATCAAAGAGAGATTCAAATGCATGAAATAGTCCCAGGGAGTAGGCTTAAGGGAGTAAGAGTAACCAGACAGTAAGCTTACACATCATGGATGGATGTCCTGGGTGGCCCTGCCACATGGTGTTTTTTTTTTGTTTTTGTTTTTTTTTGACAAAATGCACTGCAATGCTCTCTCCACCTGATGGACCATCGTGAACCCCCTCACCGAACCCCTTTCAAGGGTGGTGAGAATGGAGGAGCTGTTCTTATCTATCCATTCATGAGCAAGGAAGAGACCGCTGCCTGTGTCTGGGCTCCCAAGTGTGACCCCTAGTGTCTGAACTTTGACACAATGTCAAAGGGAAAATATTTACCAAATGAACAATTTAGAAGTAAGCATTTAATCCAGTAGAAAAATTGTAAAACTGCAATAAATGCATAGCTGTCTGGAGAATCTCTCAAAACTTTAAATGTTTATACCCTTAATATACGCAAAATGTTAAATATTCACTAGTTGAAGAAGCAGTAAAGAGCTAATCTGATTTCAGATATTAATACAATCAGATTATTAACAGGAGCTCACCTTATTCTGATTCAATGTTCAGATAGTGTCATCCTACTTTGCGGTCAAAAACTGGCATCACTCTGTACATGATTTTATTGTTTTGTTACTTCGTAAATTGTATTTAATCTCTTCTAGATTGTGTGGCTATAATCTCTCAGATCAGCATTGTGAAGTCATGTCATCAGCTCTACAATCCTCAAACTCTGTCCTGAGAGAGCTGGATCTGCGTAACAATGACCTGCAGGACTCAAGAGGGAAGCTGCTTTCTGACGCACTGAGGAGTCCAAACTGTCAGCTGCAGATACTGAGGTATTAAGAAAATATAAGAGATAATTTACAGTCAGCTGGTCATAATGGCGATGTGTATCTGTAGATGATCTGACTGTTTATGTGTTTTCTCTAATCTCTATCAGTCTTGCTGGCTGTAATCTCACTGCTCAGTGTTGTGAGAGTTTGTCATCAGCTCTACAGTCCTCCAACTCTGCCCTGAGAGAGCTGGACCTGAGTAACAATGACCTACGTGATTCAGGAGTGAAGCTGCTCTCGGATGGACTGAAGAGTCCAAACTGTCAGCTGCAGATACTGAGGTATTAAGAAAATATAAGAGATAATTTACAGTCAGCTGGTCATAATGGCGATGTGTGTCTGTAGATGATCTGACTGTTTATGTGTTTTCTCTAATCTCTATCAGTCTTGCTGGCTGTAATCTGACTGCCCAGTGTTGTGAGAGTTTGTCATCAGCTCTACAGTCCTCCAACTCTGCCCTGAGAGAGCTGGACCTGAGTAACAATGACCTGCGTGATTCAGGAGTGAAGCTGCTCTCGGATGGACTGAAGAGTCCAAACTGTCAGCTGCAGATACTGCGGTATTAAGAAAATATAAGTTTATAGTATTTATAGTCAGCTGGTCATAATGCTGATGCGTGTTTGTAGATCTCCTGACTGTCTGAGTCTGTAGATGGTCTGAGTCTGTGTGTGTGTCTGTAGATTATCTTAATGTCTGTGTCTGTAGATTATCTGACTGTTGTGTGTATGTAGATTATCTTAATGTCTGTGTCTGTAGATTATCTGACTGTTGTGTGTATGTAGGTTATCTGACTGTTGTGTGTCTGTAGGTTATCTGACTGTTGTGTGTCTGTAGGTTATCTGACTGTTGTGTGTATGTAGATTATATGACTGTTGTGTGTCTGTAGGTTATCTGACTGTTGTGTGTCTGTAGGTTATCTGACTGTTGTGTGTCTGTAGGTTATCTGACTGTTGTGTGTATGTAGATTATATGACTGTTGTGTGTCTGTAGATTATCTGACTGTGTGTGTCTGTAGGTTATCTGACTGTTGTGTGTATGTAGGTTATCTGACTGTGTGTCTGTAGATTATCTGACTGTGTGTGTCTGTAGATGGTCTGACTGTGTGAGTCTGTAGGTTATCTGACTGTTGTGTGTCTGTAGGTTATCTGACTGTGTGTGTCTGTAGATTATCTGACTGTTGTGTGTCTGTAGATTATCTGACTGTGTGTGTCTGTAGGTTATCTGACTGTTGTGTGTCTGTAGGTTATCTGACTGTTGTGTGTCTGTAGGTTATCTGACTGTTGTGTGTATGTAGATTATATGACTGTTGTGTGTCTGTAGATTATCTGACTGTGTGTGTCTGTAGGTTATCTGACTGTTGTGTGTCTGTAGGTTATCTGACTGTTGTGTTTCTGTAAGTTATCTGACTGTGTGTGTCTGTAGATTATCTGACTGTTGTGTGTCTGTAGATTATCTGACTGTGTGTGTCTGTAGGTTATCTGACTGTTGTGTGTATGTAGGTTATCTGACTGTGTGTGTCTGTAGATGGTCTGACTGTGTGTGTCTGTAGATTATCTGACTGTTGTGTGTCTGTAGGTTATCTGACTGTGTGTGTCTGTAGGTTATCTGACTGTGTGTGTGTGTAGGTTATCTGACTGTTGTGTGTATGTAGGTTATCTGACTGTGTGTGTCTGTAGATGGTCTGACTGTGTGTGTCTGTAGGTTATCTGACTGTTGTGTGTCTGTAGGTTATCTGACTGTTGTGTGTATGTAGGTTATCTGACTGTGTGTGTCTGTAGATGGTCTGACTGTGTGTGTCTGTAGGTTATCTGACTGTTGTGTGTATGTAGGTTATCTGACTGTGTGTGTCTGTAGATGGTCTGACTGTGTGTGTCTGTAGGTTATCTGACTGTTGTGTGTCTGTAGATTATTTTACTGTGTGTGTCTGTAGATGGTCTGACTGTGTGTGTCTGTAGGTTATCTGACTGTTGTGTGTCTGTAGGTTATCTGACTGTGTGTGTCTGTAGGTTATCTGACTGTGTGTGTCTGTAGATTATCTGACTGTGTGTGTCTGTAGATTATCTGACTGTTGTGTGTCTGTAGATTATCTGACTGTTTTGTGTCTGTAGATGGTCTGACTGTGTGTGTCTGTAGATTTTCTGACTGTTGTGTGTCTGTAGATGGTCTGACTGTTGTGTGTCTGTAGATTATCTGACTCTGTGTATGTCTGTAGGTTGTCTGGCTGTATGGTGACAGAGGAAGGCTGTGGTTATGTGTCTTCAGCTCTGAGTTTAAACCCATCACACCTGAGAGAGCTGGATCTGAGCTACAATCACCCAGGACAATCAGGAGTCCAGCTGCTCAAACACAAACTGGAGGATCCAAACTATAAACTGCAGATACTCAAGTATGTCAAACACTAATACTGACATACTGAATGTGTGTGTGAATGATGCATATCTACATTAATGTGTGTTTATAGTGTGGATCATGGAGGAGAGGACATGATGACAGCAGGACTACGGAAGTGTACGTCTACACACGCACACGCACACGCACACGCACACACACACGCACACGCACACGCACACACACACACACACACACGCACACACACAGCCCCTACCCCTAAACCCATAAATAATACATGAACCATATTTCCCTCTTTAAAGGCCCTGTTACTTTGTGTTAGAGGAATCTTGATTGATTTCGTAACCCATGGTTTACTATTGTGAAATTTCCTAAATGATTTCACTGGGATTAACATATCTTCACAAAATGTAACATAGCTACTAATCACATCTGCTACTTCATTAATGTCATTACCAAAGTCTGTAAAAACAGTCCAATCTGTCCATAAGCCTGAACACCACAGATAGAAGTGAGTCTCCCGAGAAAATACATTAATATAGTCATTTGATAAAGCAAGGGTCAAACGTAATATAACTATCCTAACTACTAAACTTCTGATATGAAGAAAAACTTCCGGAAAGGAAAACCCAAACAAATTGAGAAAGCGCTAACTCTCCCAGTGGGCAGTCTGAAGATGGAGGATCAGGTAATGGAGTCCACTCAGGAAAGAGTCCCTCTCTGCAGACGCTAAGAGAAGAATTCCCAGATAGCAGACGGCTCTGGCCCTAACCCGCTAATAAGGCTCGTTAAACCAATGGAGTCAAATATTGGATAAAGACCGCACACCTGAGTTAACCACACACACTCTGGAGAACGATTTAAGACGCCATGTGTGCCTTCCTTTACTCATAAATCACAATTAGACAACTTAGAAAAATATGCAAAGATGACATTATATGAGATGACTTTATGACAACTTGACATAAACCGATACATCATAACCTGTCATAAACATGACATAGCAGATTAATAAACAAACTTAAGAAGCTACTCATCTTTATGGGTTAACATTAAACTGTCATGTGTTGGTTTTGGCATCAGCTGTCATGAGGCCATTATAATATCAGGCATTTTTATGAGCACTTTTTTTCAGTGGTCCAAATTTAATTAGTCATGAACATGTCATTAAGTGTCGATACTCTGTCAGATTAATTTATAACAGTGTCATGAATATTTTATTCTGGACCTAAACTGTGGCGTCAGACAGTAAATCATGAACTCCGTTATTAAAAACTCAGCTCAGGAAGTCACGTGACCCGGTCGGTTGTATGTTTTTAGGCTCGTCCTCAAATCCCCATAAACTCGTCATATTGGAGAAATCCGTGCTAATCGTACTCATCTGATTACTAATGTCGTCTAGCAAATCTGCAACAAAGAGGGAATGTACAGATTCCCCAATTAAGAAAAGACCGAAAGAAATCCTAGGACTATCAGCCGAGGATCTCGACGACGCCATTTTAAGAGCCGTTAAACAGGCCTTGACAGATCAACAACAGCACTTCGATAATGTCTAGTCAAGCAGGCGAACGAATCTGTCATGACCTGACAGCTGGTGTACATAGTTATAACTGTCAGCAAAACTGTTCCTTCACTCAAGATGTTAGATATCATAATGTTTGGTCACATGGAGATACGCTTTCAACATCCCATTCTGTATGACGTACGTTATTCTCTCGGTCTGAATGGCGGGGCTCTGTATTATTAGTTGGAATGCAGCGGGCTGAATTCTCCCATCAAGCGCACAAGATGCTTGGAGTTTTTACACCGTAAATCTGTATCCATAGCATTAATTCAAGAGTCGCATTTAAAATCTGTAGATGTCCATCGTTTTCAAAACAGACGATTGAAGTTGGTGGCGCACTGATGTGCTGACACTAAAACAAAGGGAGTTCTAATTTTAGTAAGTAGGAAATTACAGATATCAATAGACTATACAGAGAATTTGATGAATGGAAGATGTGTGTGCGCTCTTGTTAAATTAATAATACTAAGATGCTTTTAGCTTCTGTCTATGTCCCAAACATATTTAATCCATCCTTTTTATATCACTTGAAAAAAGTTTAAGCTAATTTCCTGATATACCCGTTATTATAGGAGGTGATTTCAATTCGTATCTAGACCCAGTGATGGATCGATCATCTGGAGGACAATCCTCTCCCTCAATCTCATCGCTTGCATTTAAAACATTTATATCCAATTTAAACTTGGTTGATTTATGGCGCTTTAGAAATGACCATTTGACAGATTTTTCTTTCTACTCTGCTCGTCACCACACATATTCTAGGATTGATTATATATGTGTCTCGCCGTCTTTGATTAACAGTATTCCGCATTTAACAATGTTACCCATTCTTATCTCTGATCACTCCCCAATACTTTGCAATATTACGCCTTCTACCTTCACTCCTAAATGCTATAGGTGGCGATTTAACGACAGTCTGTTGACAAATTCAGAGTTTATGGTGCAAATTAAAAAACAGATTAAGGAGTTCTTGGAAATGAACAGATCACATTGTAAAAACCCACAGATATTATGGGAGACT